>NW_020897734.1:4289857-4320383 GCF_003984885.1 Neopelma chrysocephalum
TGGAAAAGACCTCTAAGACCACTGAGTTCAACATTAACCCAGCATTGCCAAGACCCCCATTAAACCATGTCCCCAAGTGGCACATCTACACATCTTTTAAATACCTCCAAGGACGGTGAATCCACCACTGCTCTGGGCAACCTTTTCCAATGCTTGACAACGCCCCCAGTGAATAAATCCCTGCCAACATGCAGTCCAAACCTCCCCACATGCCACCTTTCCTCCACAACACGGCTCATCAGAGTTGGTTTTTGGAGGAGCCCTCGTTTTGATTTCCAGGTGCAGTGGTGGTGATACAGAGATAGGTGTGTAAAGGACTTGTTTCTCAACTACCAGCAGTGTGTTCACAGCAGTATATGGGGACAATATTATAGGCAAAGCAGAACTTTCCAGACCAAGCTGCCTTTTGGGACTAAAGCAAGGGAAGATGAATTAACACCCACAGGTATTAATTATGCTTTCAGTGGCTCTTCTAGAGCACAGGCTGGAAGCACAGAGTTATCTCATAACCTGACCTGGGCAGTCAGGAAAGAGGGGCCAAATCTGAAATATCTTTTGACACTTAAGGCTTTAAAGTGTTGGTGAAGGAGAAAAAAGATAAAAATTATCACCACCTTAACTAAAGGAGGTGGAAAAGGTGTAGGCAGAGAGATATTTTGGCATTTCTTCTGTGTGCATGGAAATGGTAAAATGCTGTGAAAGGCTGCCACAGGATACAGTGAGGGTTTGACTTTCTGCTGTGGATTAGATCCAAAATGCTGTTCCTCATTATCAGGCTCGCAGTAGGTGAGGGTCTGTTTTCCAACTGCCCTAGTAACTTGGGGTGGATGGCACTTCTGTGAGAAAGGGTCTGTTGCAGGCAGTGAATCCTCAGCTGTGGGATCTTGAGGGAGCCCACAATGCCAATCCTCGTGGTGCACACCTTGATAAGAAGACTCTCATTCCCCTGCAGGGAGGCTCCTCTGGAGGAGCATCCTGGATGTCCGGGATTCAGCAGCCTCGGTCTTGCTGCAAAGTGATGCAAACCTTGCACCTAAAGTTATGGACTGGGTGTGCCAACTCTAAATAGAAAGAAATAGCAGATTGCAAGCGTTTAGAGGAACTGTATTTTATGAGGAAAAATTAAACCCTTTTTTTAAAAAAAAAAAGAGTAGTAAAGCAAACACTATGAGGAATGGAGTAGAGGTAATGCAATAGCTTAATTGAAAAATTAACTCGAATTGGTGGAGATATGACTGCTGCTCTCTGGACTTAAACTGGCTGGAGGAATGTAAACAAAAGACAACGAGAAACAGGATTTGGTTGAGGAGAGGCTCTGCATTGCTGCAGACACAGCAATGGTGTATCCCTTCTGAGGAGCACACAGATGGTGGTATGGGATGGAGAGCAGGAGGCACAAAAAATCATTCTCAGGAAAGTCCTGGCTAATACATTAAAGAAAACCAGCCCTTCGTGTGTGCTCTCTGTAGGAAGAAGGCGATGGAAGGGATGGGAGCCTTTGGGAGTGGTAGACAGGGCTTGGAAGCGTAAGGTGATGTAGAGTGCAGATGCAAGGGGTGGCCAACGCCCTCCCAAAATCCCCACCCTGGTGAGCCAGCCAGCCACGCTGGGACCCTTCTCTCGGTGAGGTGGGATTTCACTGAAATGCCAGTAATGCCCATGAACCACCAGATCAAACAAACCTTTATTTTTCCTCCCTCTCAAACCCCAGTTATCTATTGGAACCAGATGCATTTTTTTCCGCAGGAATTTCCAAGCAGGGCAGGCCAGGCTACCTTGTTGCAGTCGGAGGGGTGACGGTCTCCCCCCGAATTTTTGCTTTTTCAGGCATATGGAAATGCAGCCTTTTTCCTTGCAATGAGAAAGGTTTGCCAGGAGAAGTGTTCAGCAGACACTTGTTGTTGAGCAGAGCTGGGATCACTTTGAGGGGCTGCGGCACAGTGCCCTGCAAACTTCACCCACTGTATTCACTGAGACGCTGCAGCTCCCTACTCTGAATTATTATGTTCTCCTTTGTGTACCTTAGTCACATTTATTTTTTTTAATCACATAGAGTTTGTTTCCCCATTTTTTTAAAAAAATTTTAATAACATTTATTTCATTTAGAGCTGTTTTGAGGTGATAGACACCTTTCTAGGTAGCGGCTTCTTACAACGTATAAGCCCGTTTATCAAAGGCAGGATTTGCTGCTGTTGTTTTTCTATTAGGGAGGAATTACACTAAGCCTGTAGCAGACATTTTGTGTTACCATGGCAGCCCATATTTCCTACAGGGTTGTGACCTCTAATGACTACAGTGGAAAGCTAGGAAAAATGGGGACTCTTTGAAGATTAGTAAATAAATGCATACTTATGCAAACTATCCAAGAGATGGCTAAACTATAAGAGAGAGAAAGGCACGATTCTGAACACTGAGTAAATGGGTCTTTGTAAATACCTGTGTTTTTTAAAAATCACCTTTCATTTCTCCGTGCTTTTAAAAGGCTGTTTTGTTTCCATCAAAGTGGCACAGTGAACACGTTTTCTGCATAGGGCCTGTATTATTTTTCATGTAATGAAACAGAAATACAGAGTTCAGAATTTCAGCAAAAGATGTTTCCTACCATCTAAATCATTCTTTTTTTATAGCCTTTTCAAATATTATTGCCATCGTGATTGAATTTTCAGTGTTCTTTTAGTTCATCATTGCTAGATAAAATAAGGCAGCAGAATGTACTGAACTTTTAAACAGACGTCTCAGTGGGAGCTGTCTTTATTCTTTTAAAATAGCGTAGTAAAAAAAAAAAGTCTCTGTTTTTAAAAAGAACAGATTGATTTTTACGTATGGGATTTAGTAAAAAGGAAAAATTGCACCTATCGAGTAGTACACAGTACTTGTTTTGGACCATTAAAATATCTACAAAGGTGTTTTATAGTATTTGTTTGTGAATTTTAAATGATCCTGCATTGTACTCTGCAGTGATCTCCTAAATTGTATAAAGCCTCAGTAGACATGCTGGTACTCTGTGCATCTTCAGTTAATGACCCTTTTCATGTAAGCACAGCTGTTGCAATGTAAAAAAATAAATTAGCAAAATGTGCCTTTTCTCCCTGCATCTTGCCTTTACTTTTCTGTGGATTTCAGCATTTTTCCTGTTCAGTCAGTAACTTTCCAGACTCTGGCAGCCCAGATATGTGGTACAAAACTCTCTCCCATCGATGCAGTCAGCAGAAAAGGGGCAGATCAAGGTCTTACAAAACAAAACCAACATTGGCCAAATCCTGAATCTCTTCCTCTCCTGTCAGGAATAGCAGGGTCGAGACAATGCTACTGCTCCTTGGGATGGAGGTTGTTTTGACCCTTTTCTCTTCTTTTAGAGAGTAAAACAAGTCCTGCTCCTCTCACCCTCTGCATGGCTCTTAAAGCTTTTCCTGGCAGCTGAGTTCAGCCTCACCTGAGGTGTGGGGTGTGTGCAGACCTGCCCTCTACTTGATCCCAGGCTCTCTGAAAATCCTGCTGTTGGCTTCTTGGGCTCCCACAGGATGTGTTCTACTTTTTAAAGCTCAAAAAAAAGTCCTGAAAGACAGGGGCCGAGTGCATGGCCCCCATCTGTGTGTTGTGGGTCGCTTGCCTCAACCATGAAGCAACCCTACCCTCCCACCCGTCCTTGAACACATAGTTTCCAGCCCAAATTATTTGACAAATCTGACCCAGACTAGCTAATAGTTTCAGGGTGACCAAAACCACCTATCTGATGAATTTACGATTCGACTGAAAACTCTTGCTTTAGCGAAGTCCAAACATAGAGGGGAAGCTGGTGGTTAAGGCAGCAGGGAGGAAGAGAGGAAAAGAAAGCTGGGGAGGCGTGCTGGGGAGGCTGAAATGGCATCCTGACGTGACAGAGCTCTTTGGAAAGGGGATCTCCCTGGTGGAGGACCTGGTGGAGCTTCAGTTTGCACATGCTGGTTGGGGGCCCCCGTGTCCTGGTTAAGGGGAGACCCCTCCACCCCTTCCAGTGGCCTTGTGAAACTGTTCTGTGCTTCCTGTGATTAATATTTTTCTTTCTGTTTTGTTTTGAAGGGGGTTTTTCACTAGTCCTTGAAAGCAAAATGTTTTTGTCCCTGCTGACGTGAGGTCAGAGAGATGCTTGTGTTAAATGAAAAGGACAGTGTGCACTTCTGAGAACAAAGTGGAGGGATTTTACATCTGGTGGGGTGGAGCAGCACTAAATCACTGCTGGTTTTTTAGTGTGGCAGCTGGGCAGACCATTCTGTGATCTCCCTGCTCCCCAGTCACTGTCACTTAGAGCCACTGCCACCTCCAGCACCCTCGTGGGCTCTCTGCAGCTCACCCTGCAGAGCTGCCTGCTGGGCAGCAGCAGTTTGGGGACGTGGTGGGACCATCAGGAGGGCAAAGTGAGGACCTTTGGGAAATGCAATGGCTTCTGCATGTCCTGCTCCTGGTTTCTGCCAGCTGAGAGCCTGCAGGTAAAGCAGATGGGGTTTGGCACAATGGCCTGTGCCATTGCTGTAGGAAACAACACCATTGCTCTAGAAAACCATACAATTCCAAAAGACTGCAAAGTTGCACCTTTAGGAGCCTAAATTTCTGCCTCTCCCAGGGCAAGCCAGTTTGCTGCCAGGCTCCTCCAAGAGAGCTCCTTGAAGTCACCACCTTTACACCAAATGGAGCAGAAAAGCCCTGTATTGACCTGGAGCTGTGTTGCCCATGCTGTATTTCTCCTATGGAAGCTGGTTGTCATGGAGTCAGTTCCAAATAGGATTAGAAGTTCAGGTGAAGGATAGACAGGATGGTGTTTTGCAAAGTCTCAAATCTAAAGGAAAATGGAGGAGAATCTTGGCTCCAAACAAGGCTACACTCAAAGAAAATATTCCTCAGGGCTTTTCCACAGAGCTCTGTGGCAGTGAGAGAAACACTTGGCTGCTGCTGGTGTTCCTGGTCACGACTGGAGCAGTTCTGGAAGTCAGCAAAAGAACCACATTCCTCAGCCCAAATTGAAGCACTGAATGTAACTGCATTATCTTTTATTGCCCAGAGTACAGAGGAGACCATAGTGCAGCTGTGGCAAAGCTTTCTGCTTTCCAGAGTGATGAAGGAGAGCAAGTCTCTGAATGCCAGTGGGATTTAGGTGCTTCATTGTCATTTCAGCCTTTGAAAATCTCACTCTGATTTAGCCAAGTAAACTGTGCCAATTATCTCACAGAAGTTTAAAAAGCCTTTCTGAGCCACAGAAAATGCAACATATCCAGGGACTTGCACTGCTATGAGGACAATTCTGTAAATCTCTTTAAAACAAACAAACAAAGGAATTACATTGGAAGATATAGATAGATTGATTGATTGATATTTTCTATCATATGTTTAAAAATATATACAAATTATACCCAACAATGGTACATTGTGTATTTCAGTGGCCTTCACTTAGGTCTTGTAGGAAATTGCCATGCTCTCCTGTGCTTCCAGAGTTGAGAAGCATTTAAAAACCCCAAATGCAGTAATTCAAAACATCCCCAGGTTTCTATCAAACCATCCTTACACCCACAGTCACCCCACACACCCCTTTCCCACCCAGGCTCACCCTAACATCTAACCTGGTGCTGCTGCTGGGGGTGACTCGTCTGATTTTCCTTTTTTCTGAGGCTTATGGGTCTGTCAGTTCTCCCCAGACTGAAAATCAAATATGTATGTCCAGTGTGCTTTTTATCTAGTTAACTAAACACAAATAATGTGTTCTGCCTCTTCACTTTGAAAGCTTTCAACCTTTTGAAAGCTCTTTTATCTCTGCCTGTATTGTTCTTTAGCAGCCTGACAGTTGATTATTAAATGGTTTCTCTCTCTTCTTTATCCTCTGCCCGTAATATTCAGTGATTTTTCACTGGGCATCACTTCCCAAAGTGCCTTTGTATATTCAGAGCTAGGCAGTGTTGGATGTTGATATGATTCTGTGATTCTGAAACAACACAGGTACTTGGGAAGGTGTTTCTTCTTCACTGGGGCAGTTAATTTGATCTGGTGACTTGAGACTTGTCTCCAGCCCTGCTGGAGAGAAGTTTTGGAGAAATGTCATCAAGCTGAAGTGACACATGCTTACGCCCAGCCTGTTTTTTGGCATATTCCACTTTCTGTTCCTGCGTCACCAAAACCCCATTGCATGTCTGTGCTGCCTGATGAGATTTATATTGCTTTAACATGGTTTATTAGCTGCTGTGGGGGGTGTCTTTGCCTGCCTGTGCCCGTGACAGGAGTGTCCCCGTTCACAAAGTCACCTTGTGTGTACAGCAGTGCTCTGATCTACGCTCCCATACAAGCAGCAGGACACTGTGGAGGGCATTTCTGGAGTTCCACTTTCCAGTGTGGGACTTTTGACCAAAAATGCTGATATTCCTCTTAGGCCTTTATGCCTGGTCACACTGCAGGCTGGTGCATATCTCCTTGCTTATTTGCCCAAATTAGGATAAAGCCAAGCTTTCTGCCTGAAATACTTGTGAATGTTGAAAAAAGAAATTGTTTCTCTATTTTAGTTATTTTAGTGATCTTATTTTTCTTTGTACGTCTCTGTTGCTGGTCTCCAGCTTTTTCTGTTGTGTTGAGCCCATTCATTTGAACAGTTATTTCTTGCCATTAATTTTCAGTGAATAGTGCTATGGTTATTTTGGTTATAATTTTGGTTATTATGGTTATATATGGTTTACTGATAAAACTATAATTTTGATGACTAATAGACTTTTGCATATCAGACCTTGAATTTTAGCTGAATTAGAAGCAATAGTCAAAAGAAACAACTTTGCAAAGATCAGGCTCTTTTTCATCCATCTTTTAGCACAGGAGTTGCTAACACAACTACCACCACATAGCTGCATGTCAAATGTGGACAGAAATATTTGTAGCAATGATGGGAGTTGGAATGATGTTATGGAATTCCTGCTATGCTGAGACACTAAAATATGGTTTAAATTAAAACTGAAGCTAAGCGTATTATTTACTTGATGAGGTTTGTTCCACTCCTCCTCTTGGGATACCTAAAAGCAGGCTGCTATTTCTTCTTTTTTTTTTTTTTAATTCCTCTGAGATGACTGATGTCCTCTGAATCAAAATGACACTCAAGATCTGAGTTGCATTTGGTCATGCAAATAACACAGTGGTTTTGCTTCTGTTCCTTGAATGACCACGGGTTGTTTCTTATAACTGGGAAAGGGCGAGAACCCACGGGGAATTTCAGCCTCTCAAGGAGATGTGGTATGAAGAACAGGGTCTTTTGCAAACATTGGTTTTTCCCCCCTTGTTGGGACAGTGCAGCATTCCTAGAAGCATCGTGAGTGCCAGAAAGGACTGGCAGTTGGAGAGTTCCTAACCTGACGGGGGGATCTGGATTTAATTTGCTCTGCTTTCAAATGTATGCAGTAATTGGGCTCTTGTAAGTGCCTTGGGTAGTAAAAAGTATCATTGCATCTCTGTCTGGCTTCTTTAGGAGATTTTTTTAAGGCTGAGACTAGACCTTCTGACTTTCCAGTCTATACAGGACACAGCAGAGACTTCGTCCAGGAGACTTCCTCAGCTTCGGCTCCGCTGTTGTAAAAGGGAAGTGGTCCTTGGGGAAAGAGTCAATGTTACAAATAATTTTGCATGGTCCCTCCAGAAGCTGATTCACTGCTCAGTTGCCCTCCCTTGCAGATGAGCAGCTTTTTTCCAGTTTACAGCTGCCATGACCTTTGGGGCTGAGCTGTCTGTGCCCAGGCAGAGATGGGTGGGTGTGTGGGGTGGACTGGGAGTGCAAGGCATCAAGGCAGTTTTGTGCTTTGCTGTGCACTGATTTTGTGCAGTTATGTTCAGCAATGAGTATTCCTGGGTGTCAGATCCAAGAACATCTTGCTGGGCTCACTCTGATGCACTATATCTGCAGGAGCCATCCCCGGGACTTCCTAATGTCTACTGCCCTCCCGTTGTGTTTTAACAAAAATTTGAAGCATGCAAATATGTCACGTGTACAAACTTGGATGCACTGTGCCCTCACTCTGCCTAACAGAGAGGTAACTTTTTGTTCTGGCTCTTGTAATGTTAAGCATGTGGACACATGGTGTGAAAGGATTTTATGAGCAAGGGTGAACCAGCCTGACATTATAGTTCACCTTTTCTCAGTCCAGAAATGGTGTGGTTTCTGCCTGCGTGAAGCCATTGTGCAGTGATGGCCATGAACTCGCTGTGCTGAACATCTCCCTGGCACACTGTTAGGCTTTGTTTTGGGTGGTACTGAGAATCCTCATTCACTTTCTGGGCTCAGACCAAGCAAGGAAAAAAAAAGATGGCTTTCTTCTGCATGTTGTTGGAGAAAAATGTTCCAACAGGTCTGACGTGAAATCACTGGAATTACTTTGTTGAAAAACAAAGTAGAAGATTTTGATCGTGCCAAGTCATAGGTCTTGTAAACAGAAATTATTGCTGTCTTGTAGGACAGAGAGAAGGCAATTCAAGCTGTAAATAAATTACGACTAACCTGGGGTTTAAGCAGGACTTGATACATAAAGACTCACCATTCTTGGCCAACCCTGAGCCCTGGAGTCAGAGACTCCAAAACAAACCTGCTGGAAAAGCCTGACTGGAGACCTCGGCACTCGCAAACCATGGGCTCTGCGCTGTGTTGATTTGAGAGCCAGAAAAGGTCACATAAGAGTGTACAAAATGCCTGGCTGATATATTTCTGGGCAAAGGAAGGGCTGGGGTTTGAGGCTGAGCTCTGTTGCCAATGGTGGATTTGGGGTTCCCTGAACCCCCCTGTTACCCCCAGCAAGGCACCCCCCACCCCAAGGTGCTCCATTCCCAGATGGGCTGTGTCACATCAGGGACATCTCCCCACTGGACACTGCACCCAAAATGCCAGTGCTAGACCCGCCAAAGCAGGAACCCAAGAAGTATCAGGGTCTTCTGCTTAGGGTGAATATTTGGTGTGGTTTTATGAAGTGATGGAGCTGTAGCTGCTGGAGATTGTGACACCTTTTGCATGGAATGGGCTGTGTCCATAGTCCTTTGCTTTGTCTGTCTGTCTGTCTGCCCTCAGCAGTCCTCCATCAGCAGGTAGACTGAAAACTTAGAATTTATGTTTTAAAACACCCAGGTTGTGATGTATATATTTCTTTCACCTTACAATGATGTTTCTAATCCCATGGCTGCTAATTATTGGTTAATAATGAAGTTTTCAGAATTAATTCAGAACAGAGGTACTGTTTTATTACATTCCTTCCCTTTCACACACCATCTTGCTCAGTGGGGCTCTCTGCTGCCTGCACTGCTTGTAGCAAAGGTGACAAACCCACACCTTGAGAAACATGGAAGTGTTTGTCATGGAGCTTGGATCTGTAGCAAGGGACAACAGTGCTGACTGTGTGTAACTTGGCCTGGAAAAGATTCAGAATTATCATCACTGAGACCAGGAAGAAGAAAAAGAAGTAGAAATCTTTTCCTGTGAAAACTAAAACTTGTTTCCAGACTTGATAATTTTGCAAGGAGGTACATTTGTAATTCTACCTGGAAGCCAAAAAAGAAGTTAGTGCATGTGCATCACCAAACCCAAAGCTGCAGAAAAAGGAATTGCCGAGATCAAGAAAAATGAATATCAAAGAAACATAAAGGTTATGCTTGGGGTCCTGTTCTAGGTTGGAATATTTGTTCTTTGGGTGCAGGGCACAGCTGGTCTCCTCCCCTCTGCCCTGTGCTGGGTCCCCACGTAGAGCAATCCCTTCTCACAACAGGCAGCAAGGGCAGGATATCCAACAAAGAGCTGAGTGTAGGCAGGGTGGGGGATGTTTTGCCCCAAATATAACAGAAAAAGGCAAAATTTAAAACAAAGACTTTTTCTTTTTTTTTTTTTTTTTGATTCACAATAACTTTGTGTCAATGAGTTCCAGGATGAGAACTGGTTGTGGGAAGCAGGAAGACACAGATACCTGTTTTCTGGAGTGCTTCATTTATTTTCCATAACCTTGTACCATTCACTGTCCATAAAGGTGCTGTGTTATCTGTGTCTCCTTGACTTCCCATGTGGAAGGAAAAGCGTCCATCTCTCAACTGATGGAGGCTGATTCACACAATTGCCTGAAGACCTGGCAGACCTGACCATTTTGACTAATAATCATCCTGATTAGATGCCCTTCGTGTTCTCCCAAGGGTCAACCAGAGTTTTGATGATGAATCACAGACAGGGCTAAAGCAGCACAGAGGTCCTGCAACAGCCGTGCCCTACTGTGGGCTCCAGAGCAGAGGAACTGAATATGAGACATCTCCATCTCTTTCTTAATCTGTGGTTGGGCAGAGGCTGAGCTTTGGAGGAGATACCTAAAACTGGGATCAGTTGGAGTTTCTACCAACCCCAGCAACAGCCTTTGTTCTCATCAGATAAAGTCCTTCACTGTGCTCAAGACAGGTCTTGGTGGGTCACCTTGAACCATTTGCAAGAAGAAATGTATGAAACTTTCTTTTGGACTGTATGGTTTCTCTCTCCTTCTCTGCTAGATCTGCATGTGTCTTGTGAGAATCTTGTCAGATGGCCTTGACTCTATTTTTGGATTTCTGTGCAATAGCAGAAGCAATGGTGTGTTGTGAACATGCCCAATATACCTTGTCCTGCATGAGAGTCACCTATTTAGTTGAGGGTCTCAGTTAGGAAGGGACTCTCCAGGGAACCATGTGGGACTAACATCCTTCTGTTCTCACTAGACAACTGTAAGGAGGTTTTTTTCCATCTACCAAACTGCTTTCTTGATGAACAGAGGAACTGTGGAGAGAAAGGAGCAGCAAGACATCAAGGCCATGGAAAACAGAATGGAAATCAAGCAGCCCCTGAGCTTCTGGAGTAGGATTTGTCTGCATGGGTGGGCCCAGGGCTGAGGACCAGCGGTCTCTGTGATACCATCAGAAGTCACTAACGCTTCCAAAAGTTGTGAGAACTCCACAAAAACAGCAGCTCCTCCAAATTTCTTTACACCAAAGCAGCCTGGGGTCCTAGCCTCCCTTTGTTGGGTATTTATGAGATGCTCCCTGCTCTCCCAGGTAGTCTGACTGAGTTCAAAGGCACTGCTGCAGTTGCCCAGGTAAGGATTATTCTCAGGAGTAAATCTCCACACGATCAGACCCTAGGTGTGCATGATAACTTATTTACACTTTGATTTATTTCTATTTTAAATGCCTTCAGTTTAAGCCTGTGGGTACATTTACTCAACAAATTCGGCTTGCTAATGTTTTCTTGGCAAAAGCTATTTTGAAAGGAAAAAAAAACAACAACCCCCAAAAAGCACAAAAATGGATGGCTGCCACAATAAAAAGGATCACCTGGAAGGCAACATCTTCAGCCAGAGCTGTCCCACGAGCCTTGTTTCTGTCCTAGCATGAAATAAAAGCCCCTGTGGACAGACGGGCTCTGGCTGTGCCTGTGAAAGGGAAAAAAGCCTGGGTCTGCTGGATCAAAAGGAACTGGAATCTCTGAGCAGCAGACAGCCTCTAAACCCAACCTTGCTTGTTCTCCAGTGCTGGCACCATGTCATATGCAGCTGTGGGCAACTGATCCCCCCCTCCCTTGCTGTCCATCCAGGGACGAAGCTCTTTGCAGGGCTCTGTCACCTTTGTTGTCCCTCTGCTCCTGCACAGCAGGGACCTGCTGTCCTGGGAGCCCTTCACTCCCCTCCAGTGGCAGTTAATCCTATAACTGGGAATTAGGAAGGCTGCTTTCCACGCGTGGGCAGACAGGGACAGGGTGCCCAGGGGTGAGTGGGACTGTCTTGGCACCCCCAGCCTTCTGGCATGGCCAGAGCAGGGCTCAACACAACCCTACATGGGTCTGCACAGACTAAACCTAAATCGACTCTTTTAGTTTAAAACCATTACCCCATGTCCTATCACAACAGGCCCTACTGAATTGTTTGTCCCCATCTTTCTTATAGGCCCCTTTCAGGTACCGAAAAGTTGCAATAAAGTCTTCCTGGATCCTTCCTTCTTCAGGCTGAACAACCTCAACTCTCTCATTCTGGTCAAAGGAGAGGGGGAGAGGTGTATGGAAGGTGCTTTGCAGGGACCACTGAGATCTAATTCAGCAACATCAAGTGCTGCCCAAACGGGTGAGGCACTGTCTTTTAGCTGCACAGGGAACCCAGCACCCAAGTGACGTGCTCATGTCACAGCCAGGAGGGATATTCCAGTACTAGATGGATCTGTACAGTTCTGAGTCTGTATACAACATCCCCTTCCTGAATGTCTTCAGAAGTTTGTTTCAGAAATGCAGCTCGGATGGCTGCATTTGGAGGGTGAGTCCTGGGACAGCTCAAATTTTGGCAGTTAGTGTTGCATGGATGGCTGTAAAACCTTCAGCCTCTTGTCTGGGATTTTGCAATGGGCAAAGGGACAGCGGTAAGAAGAGATACCTCTGTTTGATGATGATAATAGCAATAGATCAAAGAATAAGAATAATATGCATAATAATAATGTCTCAAAGTGATATTCGGAAATAATACACAGTGAATTCCAAGTCAGCTTCCCAAAACCCTTGACTGCAGTGGCAGCAGCCCAGGCAGCCATGCTGGGGACAGCTGGGACAGTGGCATCTGAGAGAAGAGCAAACCTGGGTGTTCACAGGCTCAGGAGAGAAGGCAAAGCACCTGCAGTGCTTGTATTTCTGAGCACTTCCCTCACGATGAGCCAGTAAAATACAGCATATCTTCTCTTTTTCAAGCCTCATTGTGTTCAGTGAAGGAAGAACCCTTTCTTAAAAGGGAGGCTCTGTTTTCTGAAGCCGTTTGTATGTTGGGGTGTGTTGCATCAGCTGAGAACAAATGCTGTGGGTTAGGGCATGTGATGTGGCTGGTGTGACCGACGTAACCGCATGAGCTGGCTGGGGACAGAGACAGAGGCAAAAGAGCACTTTGAAAGCTCAAGGAAGTCAAAAATCATTTTTGAAGGGACACAAAAATAAAGCTGGCATGTATCTGTCTGTCTGGTTTTAATCTACTTCCCAAGATGAGACTCTGGTTGGTGATTTTGGGTTGCTTTTTTTTCTGCTCAGCACATTTTCTGGGGGATTAAAAAAGCAGTCAGAAAGCGATCTGTTTCACAATAGTTATTCCTTTTCTTTGTGAGTTAGAGTTTGCTGAGAGTTTATACTCTGCTTTTCATTCGAAAAAATGGCAAAAAATCAAACTTTGTTGGTTATTTTGGCAACCAATTATTTTCCAGACAATTCACCTGTGTATTACCTGGACTGGTCAGGAAACTAAATATCTTGAGGGTTTAGAAAAATGATTACGAACTTGATCATTCATAAATACTTTTCTTATAAGAATATAATTTCTGTAGAAAATATTATTGACCAAAAAAACCCCAAAAATCCACATGGAATTTTTTTTTATTTACTCTTCTAATATACGTGCAGCTATCTTCTTGCACGTCAAATATGCATGATCATTTTGGATGCAGTTGATTTATTTAACATAGGCAACAGAAACGTTAGGGAATTTTTAAAGATGGTACCCACGTCAGTATTTTGGCTTCTGAACAAATGGCCTCACTGTTTGGATGTGCACACATTTTCCACATTTTCTCATCATGTTTTGTCTTCTGTTAATAGTCAGCTCCTGTTATTGAGGGGAGGCAACATGGGCAGCACCCTGACAGTCTGGCTCTTCAGTTGGTTGTGTAACTCCAGGCACTGCAACTTTGGCCGTGAATGTTTGGCTGTCACCCACGTTATGCAGTGAGCAGGAATCTGAAATTATGATGACGGGTATTTATTGTTTGTGTTATGACATTTTTTCGGGATCCAGCTGAGTGCTGTGCTTGCTCCTTCCAGGCACAGCTTGTACATATGGGGGAAAAAGGGGGTTTGCCCTCTGCATCCTTTGACCAGACGCGGAGCAGGAGGGAAAGGGGAATCAGCTGGACCAGCCGTGTCCTGGCCATCTGCACAGGCTGGCCAGAGAGGTGCATAGATTTTAGGGAATGAGTCAAACATTACTCTTTAAAAGGAGGTGCTCAGGCAGGGATTTTGGAGAGTTCATTATGGATACACGGAAAGGAATTCTGGAGGTTGTTAGGGATTTGCAGCAGCCCCCCCTTCCTGGGCAGGGATCCCTGCAGGGTTCCCTGGGCGTGGGCTGTGGGGGGAGACCTGTCTTGGTCCATGCTGCTGTCTGATAAGCTCTGTCCCAGCTGGTTGCTTTCACAAGAGTTATTTTCAACCAAGCAAGAGTATTAGGCAGCCAGATTAGGGTCTAAGGTTTGGCTATTGTATCTAGAGCAATTAAAGCAATTTAGTTCTGCAGATGTTACGGGAGAACAGCCTGTTGGCTTCATCTGGAGCTGTGCCTGTGTAAGGAATCTCAGACTTTTGTGGGTGAGATTCGGTTTATTGCTTCTCTGTCCGCTACTTAGACATCTCTTTGAATCCTGTGTCTGCAAAGCATTCACAGCTCCAATCTCGTGATATTGTCCTCTGGCCAGCAATGGTGCTAGATGTGGAATTTCCAAGGTTTAGGAGAGTCTTGAATTGGAATTACACTCTCCTATCCACTCTCTGGGGAGGACTTGTTGTCCACCAGCCATTTGCACATTAATGCTAAAGAATACAAACCTGGAAGACCATTTCCTGGCATTTCTTCTTCTGATTTCCCTATGAGTCGCAAGTCCTGCTTCTGAGGGGCAAATGGACTTAAATCCTGATGTAAGCAGATGCTTTTTCTTCTGGGCTGGCAGCCCTCCTAAAAGGGCTTGGATTCCACACGCAATCCCTTGTTTTGGAAGGGTTGCCCTGAAAGTCCAGGTTACTTCTAATAGCTGGGCAGCTATGGACCAGGTAGGATGACAGTACTCCTCTAGAAATGTCCCACATTCATGCTTTTATGTGCAGTGCTGTTGCAGCAATGCCTATGGCTGTTGTGAAGGAGCAGGAGCAGTGATGGGAGACGGGCTAAGCCCATGTGCAATCTTAACTTTAATAAAGCAGTATCTGGGGCAGAGCATGGCCCAGGCTTGGTCCTGCGTGCCATTCCCATGGTCCTGCGTGCCATTCCCATGGTCCTGCGTGCCATCCCTTGGGTCCTGCGTGCCTTCCCTGCTCGCTGCTGCATGACTGCATCAGGGCTTTTGGTACGTGTAAGTGAACCCACAGCCATGGAATATGCCTCTCCTCAAAATTAATCTCAGCATAGGGGTGGTCTCCCCGAACACATCCTGTGCTTTGGATGAAGCCCGATTTTCCCCCTGTTCTGCGATATTTATACCTTTCAAACCACACACTGAAACGCCGCTTAGGCTTTCAAAAGCCGACTGCTGGGGAGGTTGTTTTGGTTTCCCCAGAGCACAGTGCTCTGTCTGCCTCTGCTTTGTCTGCCCCTCTGCCGCCCTCCCCAAGCCCAACCCGGCCATGTGGCCGGGGATTCATGCCTTGGTTGGAGTTCTCTCATTTAATTTTCATGCATCATTTATAGCTTTCTGTGGTGATTTCATAAAGTGAATGTATGTGGTTAACGCAGGGGGCTGACTGGGAGCTGGTCATGCAGCTGTGACAGAATGGTTGCTCCCTGCCTTTGTCATTATTTTCTGTACTTGGAGTGTGTTGGTGAGAAACCACTTCTGGACCAAATATTCAGACTTGAAACTCAATTGCTTTCCTGAGGAAAAAAAAAAAAAGAATTGCCTTCCCTTTCCTGGAAATCTGGAAAATTTCCCACACACGACTTCTGCCCTTCAGACAGACATCATCACGGGCTGAAACCAAGCAGGGAAACCCAGAGGTGACTAATTTAAGAGAAGTGCAGGGCTCTACTCCTGTGAAATGATGGCAACTCCTGAAACCAAGCTGAAAAACAACATCCAGCTGCCAGCAGGAGTTTGCACAGGAAACCTGCCTTCTGGTGTGGGCAGCTGCACTCACAGCCCTTGTGTTGTCCCCTCCTTAGGGCACGTTGTGTGGCCTTTGGTGAGCAAAAGTAGGCCTGAAGGGGACCTGGTAGAGAGATTTTGAGGTATAGTTGAGAGCAGGTGCCCTTCCTTCCCCACTCTTCCCCTTTTCTTGGGTCAGCCCATTAATTTCACACATTTATTTGATATGTTTAATAGATTTGCTTAAGCTGAGTGAGAGCGTGCAGTGTCTGCATTTCTGGTTGCTTGCATTAAGTTGTTTGCTGGGTTGATGTGTATCATGTCAGGATAGAAATGACTAACGAGGGGAAGAGAACAAGCCTGTCCTTATTGATTTCCATCTGGTTTGACTGGCAGCACTCGGAAATGGCACAAGAACTGTGTCCGATTTGAAATGCCACATGTTCATGGGCTTGTGCCACCACTGGGAAGGTGATGGAGCAGCTGAACAGGTGGCCTTGAGCAGGGGTGACCAACCAACCACCATGGACCCCAAAAAAGGGCTATATATGAGCGGGCAAGTTTGATTTGTTGTTTTTATTGGGCCAGTTCAGTGCAAGTCCCACCCCTGGGGTCCATGAAGTTGGGCAGCTCGTATGAAAAGGACCTTAATGCTTGCTGGGCTGAAGCTCCAGAGAGGATGTGCAGGGTAAAGTGTGGTGAAGGATGGAGAGCACAAGTCCCTGAGAACCAGGATGGAAACTGGAAGCGATACTTAGAACATGGTTTGCACCCAGGACAATGCCTGACTGGAAGGTTTAAACCGAGAAATGCACTAATGGCTTTGAAGATAACCCAGAGGCGGTGCTTCAGCCATGAGATTTGGGAATGGGTATCCTTTTGGGAAGGCAAGAGGTTAGCAAGTACATCCAGTCTCTCTGCTGGATGACATGCAGTAAAAGCTGGACTGGGATCCAGAACATAAAGCAGTGATAAGGAGATGTGTTATGACCTTGTCTGCTGTTAGCGGCTTACACAGCCTGCCAAGGAAAAACCAGCCTGTGTTACAAGAGCCATATGGTATTTTACTAACTCACTGTGTAAATCCCTAATACAATTACAAGATCCAACTTCCATGCAGAATTAGAGCCTTTATGCTGCTTTATCTGGAGGAATTTCTGGATCATTCCAGATTGTTGATATGAGGAAGGAATAAAACATATATGGATGGACAAAGGGCAGGGGTCCATCAGCCTCCTGGTCTCTGCTGTGAAAAATCCTCTTTCTGGCCCTGGAGCTGGCTCTTGGCTGTCCAACCTCACAGCAGCAGATGTCTGTTTTATTAGAGAGTTTGTGCAGGAATCCTGAGCAAGGTCAGGATTTCCATAGGATTTCCATCACAGGCTATTCCTACCAGGGTAGGGGCCGAAGGGAAGAAGCCTTGTACTCTCAGCCTCCTCTTCCCTGTTGGATTTTGTCTGGATCAGATGTGTGAATGCAGAAGGGAAAGGGGTGCCCGTGGTGTATGGGGGTGGCTCTGAACATGCCAGCACTGAAGGTGCTCAGGCCCAGAGCGTGGGTTGCTGGTGGTGATGGACATTGAGAGAAGGTACTGGAGAAGGTCTTGGGTGAATTTGGGCAGATTCTGGCTGAAGGCAGACGTGTGTGATGCAATCAGTGGAAATGCATCATGTCCTTATGGGTGGGTTTGAGAAGCAGGGCATGGCTAGTCAGGTAGTGGTTACCATCAGTTTAGAGCCTGAAGGAGGGAAGTGCCATGGGATGAGGTGCATGAATAAGAAATATGCTTTTAGCAAGAGCTGGATCCCACAGGTGGTACAGTCCAGACCTCAGCCCAGGGAGTCCTGTGTCCCTGAGTCCCAGTGGGATGGGCTCATCTTGCTGGGATGGGAGACACTGTCTCCATAGGCATGTCAGGTCTTCTGGGTGACCATGGTAGCCCATGTCAGGCTGGGGTGAGGGTGATGCTGAACCACTTTCCCCCACTCCCTGCAACTCTGTGCATGGCAGGCACAGGCACTGGATTGGGGGCAGTGACTTCTTTCTTGCTGTGACCATCTGGCAGCAGGTTTCTGTGCACAACCTGCATTTGTTTTGATGGTTAGAACTGCAGTAATGCATTGGTTACCTGAAGTTTTCATTGAAATAAGACTTTCAGAAGCTTATTTGTTGGTCCCTCATATAGTAATTACCACTTGCTCAGAGATTGGCTTCTCTGAGCTCATAGTCAGACTATCTCACTCTTTTATTTTAAAAAACTTGAGAAGTTCTTAAGTGCTCTTACAACCCTGGAGCAATTTTAACATGAGTACAAGTATATACACATCAGGGATGAAATTGTTGAAAGCTCCTTCACCGAAATGGCCAAAACGGTGGCAATAAATTCAGAGGAAGTGGACATTATCTGCTGATTGACCTTCTTGGAATGTTAAACAGCTTTTGCTTTTGCCTTGAGGCATCTGGCTGCCTGACATGGCCAATTATCCTATGATAACATCAACTTCATTGGGTCTTATTGCTTCATTATGAAACTGCTTTAGCTGATAATGCACTGCGATTAGCAGGCAAATATTCTTGGGAAGGGAGATTACTCCTCACCCACTGTTTGGCCTCAGAGCAGTGCAGTTTGTCTGCCTGCAGTGCAGAAGGCAATGATGTGGGGAAGGTCCTTTCCAGGTCCCGGGAGCTGCTCCAGCAGCAGTGATGCTGCTTCCTCTGCTTCCCTCTCTCAGCTTCCCATTGCCTCCCTGGATGTTTGGATCCTTTTCCTGCCCAAGCGAAATAATTTGTAACTATTTTTATTTATGGCACTAAAAGTGCCAGCACACAGCCATCTCTGGGGGAACAAAAATACCAGTACTTCATTGTTGCTTGCCTGAAGCACGGACTCCTTTTCTGTCATAATCAGAGACCTGCATAAGACTTTGTGCCACAATCCAACCTGGCACGTTCCTCCCTTTTTGTCCACATCACTACAAGGAAACAGAGCCTCTTCACAGAAGCTTTTTATCCTTACACCCATCTTCTCCTCCTGACCCGTGGTGGATCAGAACTTATGGCCATGACAATGACTGGTGTCAGTGCAGACCCAATGCTTGTAGTTTCGCTGTGAACCCACTGTGATTCTGCTCAGTGCCCCATTCCTGGAGTGCTGCGGCTGTGAGAGACTCCCCACTTCCACTGAAAAAGGGAGAATAGTCCCTAGGGAGGGTGAAAAGCATGAAAATACTGATTATGTTTTGCAATTCTTTTTTATTTTCTCTTTGGAGTGGCCAGACACATGGAGAGATCTGGCGGAGGTGCAGCTTCTCTTGAGGAGCAGTGGGGAGCCCGTCCTCCCTCTGCCCCCCACTGCAAGTGTATCAGCACGCTATGGGTTTCGGTGTCATGTGATAAGTTATAGTGTCCAAAGCGTGCATGCCTGGTGCCTGTGGGAGTCAACAGGGAGATTTTAGGGACACAAACACTCTTACCTGGTGAATATACTGCAAGTGCTTGCGTTCGCTGGGCACCCTTCCTGTGCACCAGCCACTGGGACCTGCTGTGGACATGGAGTCACCCAGCAACGGGGTCCTGCCCAGGCTGGGAGTCTGCCTGTGCCCCCATCCCTGTGTGCTGCCCAGCTCCTGGCAGCACCCATCCTGCCGGCAGGGCTGGGCAGGAGCCGTTCCGCTGTTGGGGCTTTGTCCGTGGCTGGAGGACAGTGAGGGTCCAGATGGGAGCAGCTGAGGAGGGGAGATCAGAGGCTTAAGGAAGCCAGGGGAAATCAGCAGGCCTGGCACAGCTGAAGAGGGAAGATCAGAGTCCCGGAGCAGCTGTGGGGGAGATTGGATTAGTAGTTGAGAGATCAGAAGCCTGGACTGACTGGGAAGGGTGGAACAGGCAGGCGAGGAGTGAGGAGATCAGAAACCCTGCTAACCCGTGGAGCGGTTCAGGTGGGTCACAACAGCTCACAGGGGTGAGACCAGATGAGGTGAGAGCTTTGCCAGTGCTGCCTACGTCTGCTGGGCTTTCATATGAGTCAGTGTATTGGATTTGCATCTCCCCACGAGTGCAGTGTCCCCAGATCAACAGCAGGAGCTCCCACCCTGCTGAATCCACGCAATGCTGAGTGTGACATGGGTGATAACACAGCAGCTCTTCCCAGGGATGCCATCTGGGTGGGTGGCTGTTTGCAGCAGGAAGACACCGTAGCAATTACACTGTATTTCAGTCGAGAGTTCCCAAGAGCTGATAAAATGCTGCAATCCCTGCTAGGACCTCGGCTGCATTGCTATGTAATGCTCCCTCCCACCTTCAGGCACCCTCCACCAAAGGCTGTGTTTGGCTAAATAGAGCCTTGACATCCTGCTCCTGCCCATCCAAGCATGGCAATGCAGCAGTTGTAAGGGAGAAGGAGCTGTTTAAGACAGATGAAACAGCAGCTGTGTGGCTTCGGAGGTGGCACTGTGCCTGTCCACCACCCCTGGAGCCCACCCCTGGTCTCATCTCTGCACCACTTCTTGGAGCACCAGCTCCAGACAAACAGACACAGTACCTGTGCTTGCAGCTGTCTCCCTCCTGCTGTGATCTGGAGGAGCCCCACCCTTGGAGAGCAGCCCCCCAGGAGGGTGGGCTGGGGCACAGGAGGGTGAGCCCTGCCTGGCAGAGGAGTCAGCCCGGGGGGGAAGTGGGCTCCTGCCTCTGCTGCTGGTAGTTGGGCAGCACTTGGGAGGTTTGTGCTTCTCTGTCTGGTTTTCCCGAAGGAGAAATAGGAGTGAAGGTGGAAGGAAAAACTTTCTAGAGAAGAGAGCACTGACCACTTCTCCGGGCATGTGCTGATCTGACATTAGCTGCCTATTAATATTCCCTTTCTTGTGCTTCTTCTCCTCCTTCCCTCCAAGCAATGTGGCTTTGTCTCCCAGTGTTGCTTGCTTGGTGACAACATCTGAACACGATGCAGAGATGTTGGGTCACCTTCCAGAGCTGTGGAGGGGTGACTGGGGGTCACTCAGTGCTGCCCCCAAACCCACTGTCCCTGGTTTTGGGTTTGGTTGCTGGTTAAAGGGACAGAGCTCTGACTGCCTGGTGCTCCCACCTTCAGAGGTGTCATCTTGGACCTTTGCCATGTGGACCTTTGCTACTGCAGCTGGTGAGGACAGTGTGTCCTGGGCTCCTTCCAGCTCAGACTTTGGTGTCCTCCAGGTGCTGGGCAGAGCTGTGCATGGCTGGATGGAGGCAGATTTATGGAGCATGACTAATCATTTCGTTGAGCCTTTCAGGCCCCGAAGGTGGGCTCAGACTCTGAGGACACAGGGTCTGAAGGAAAGGGAGTGAAACAGGACCATTCAGAGCAGTCTTGGGTTTGGTTTTGCGGTCACAGGCAAGACATAGATGAACCTTGTGTGGAACTTCTGGGTGTTTTCCTGTCTCCTCACCCGCTTTCTTCTATTTCCAGCTTGAGTTTGTCATTTTGTGATGTTTCACTGACAGGGCAGATGTGCCTGTCTGGGATGGGGGGCACTGCAGCACAAGCTGAGCATCCCTGTGCTGGCACCATCCCCTCTGCCACGAGGGGATTGAAGCCACACACTGAGTGTCTCCCTACGCTGGAGGCAAACACAGCTCCACTCCACATGCCTGGGGTTCCTAAAGCCTCAGCAGATCCTGCCCCGTGAAACCTGCAAGTACCAACTGCTGGGGCTTGGGATGTGCCTGCAGGACAGCTTAAATGGGAAAGCTGAGACAAGCTCATGCAAAAAGGTAAAGCAGAGGAAGTGGAAACCTGTAAAACCTTTGAGCCATGTTATTTGCTAAGCTGATAAAAGGTAGAGTGCATAAATTTATGAAAAGGGGAAATCCCTGCTGTATTCATATGGGCTGCTCATGGTTTCACAGTTAAGTAAATATAGTTGAGAATAAGAGCAATTTAAAGGGAATCTGAGAACATAATGAATCTCAGAGAATTAACTGAATAGCTTTCTTTTGAGATTGCAAAACCACAGTGTAATGTAATGTTTAAATACCAGTGTGGCTTCAGTATTACATAAAATAACCAAACAGAGATAAAACCACTGTTCTGTCCTAACATCAGCTGGTAATCTTATTACTGAGTTAATACAACCACATGTATTATGATTACCATTTTCCCCTAACTTGACAGGCTAGGTGAAGGAATAAAAAATTGTCAGAAAAAGAGCACACACTGGTTTTGAAGCTCACCAAGCTGCAAAGCCTGATGCAAAGCCAAGCCTGGTGACCCAGGCCACACTGTGCTGCCAAAATGTTGCCACCCCAGAATTGGATGGGGCAGGAGGGAGACCTTAATATTGGGGTGTCTGGAAGAGTTTGGGAGGATGCTTCATAATGCTGGTGTCAGCCTTTGTGTAGCATGGAAATGACTGTGTTTCTGGGTAGGGGGATGAGAAAGGTGAAAGTGTGTAGTGGCTGCTGGTTTTCAGAGGGAAAGCCCAGTGTTTTCAGTCTCCTGGGGTGCACATGGCTTTTGAACTGAGGCAGGACATCCCAGAGGCAGAGACCGGTGCAGAGATTGCCTGTTGGGACATGGTGTGTCCCATGATGGATCAATTTGACACTCCATTGCATCCTTTTACATGGTCCAAAGGGAAAAAAGGGAAAAATTTACCATGGTTTTGTGGTTTTGGTCTATCAGTCATATTACTGGGAGACTGACAAATCACCCTACTTTGGCTGCACCATGCTAACACAGCCTTCCTTGCTGCAGCATCCTGGGAGGATGGAGATGAACATGCAGGAGGAGGAAATGCTCTCCAGACCCATCCACATCCATCCACAGCATCTCTGAGGGCAGCAGAATCCCACCACGAGGAAGCCAGGAGGAAACAATGAGCAGGGAGCATCAGGAGGCCAGGGGGAAATCAGTTATAAATGAGTAACTGTAATCAAAATTAACTACATGCTTTTTCAGTGGAGTTTCTGCCCTAATGGTCCCCAGTTACGTCTGTGATTTGGGGTAAGAGCCATGTGTTGTGGTCAAACCAGGGGCTGTGTGGCTACATTTGGCAAAGGGAGCAGCACCAGGGATGCTTGTTCATGGCATTTGTAGATGTGGTGTAATCAGGATGCTGCCATGGCTCCTTTGGGACCATTTTTTCGTGTTGTGTGGGAACAGTGGCCAGTATTTTCAGTGCTTTGGCAATTTCAAGGTCTCCCACTGGTACAAGTCTTCTGGCTGCCTTGGCCGGGGCTCAGTGAAAGACAGAGGAGCCCCTGGTCACACACCCAGGGGTGTTGCAGATCTCACAGTGTTATTTACAAAAGATGCCAAGATGGCTTGGCCCAGGGAAAACAAACACCTTCACATCCATGCTCACAGCTGAAATGATTTGCTCAGCTTTGAATTATAGTCCAAATGTTTTGAACTCTGGGATAATGCTGCTCACCAAGCCCAGTACCTGAAAGGCCTCTTTTATGTGACTATTACTTTGGTGACCAAAGTGCCAGGGTTTTACAAGAGCTGCTTATCCTTTGATAAAACAAAATCAGTGAATTTATGCTGACAGCTTCAGATGCTGTGGAAACCTGAGCAACTTTCACCAGCATATGTTGCTTGCTGGATCCTTCCTTAAGAACAAACCACAGAAGCATCTTTAGTAATTTAATGAGCAATAAAGAAGACTATAAAAACCCAAGGATAATTAAATGCAATGATAGATTTTAGCACCCTAAATGGTTACCAGAAGTGCTTAATCAAAACTAAGGTTTCTTCTAGGCAGAATGAATGGCTCTTTGTTGCCCCATAATAGAAAACATTTAAAAATAAAACGCAGATAAAGATTTGGGATAGCATTGGAATAACAGAATCATTAAAAATCATCATAGACTGATGCCCCTCTGATGCTTGAGCAAAACAAATAAAACAAGGCAAAATTAGGGAGCTGTTTTGTATATTGCTTTGATCTTTGCTTCACCTTTTGAAAATATTTATGAAGGGTACTTTAATAAAATTTGACTTGTCATTTTTTGATTAGGAAAAGGAACAAATAGATTGACAGCGTTAAAAGTTAGTCAGGGATGTGATTTTTTTTTTCCCTTCAGCCTCCTGATCTAGGAGGTAAATCCTAGATCATGAAACATTGGCTACCTAGGCAGAATGAAGGGTGATGTGTGTGTGCTGTCAGGATGGAGTGTACTCCAGCCTTGCTGCTGCTCTTGTTTCAACAGCACAAATAGGAAACTAAGGAAGGCACCAGCATTGCCACAAATTCTTTCTTAACACAATAGTCTTTGGGAAAATCAGTGGATATTACACATTTTTATGCAATAATGTGATGCTAAATGTTTATACTAAACCACATTTGCTTATGTAAATTATCTTAATTGGAAAATTCCTTAGTTTAGAATTGTGATAGAATGTTAAAGGAATGAGGAGCTGTGGAGAATGTCGAGGCAATCCTCTGCAGATGATGGTGTGGTGTAATTCAGGATGACCTAATCATTAACTGGCACTAATTTCTCGGATACCTACTAAAGTACTTGAAACACAGGGGCTGTAATTCTGACAGTTCATGGCCTGATCCTGCCCTCACTCCCTCCCAAGCCCTCCTTGTGACCATGAGGGAAGGAATGAGGAGGGGGCCTGACCCTGGACCTCTGCTGGTGGTACCTGTGTGAGCACAGCATTTGTCACGAAAACATCTTGTTTGCAAAGAAATCAAGAGGGATCTTTGCACTGGGTTTGGGTTACTGAGGTGTCCTCTGGCCAGGTTGGCCTGTTGTTTGTTGCTGGAAATTTGTAACACCCAGTGAAAAAAAAAATTACTTTGGAGAAGTCTCTGAGCAAATTACCAGGATAGAGCTTAGATCCATAAAGAAGGATTGTGAACAGCCAGGGATGCGACACCTGGAGGTGTTTAAGGAAGGACTGGATGTGGCACTCAGTGACATGGTCCAGTTGACATGATGGTGTGAGGTCATAAGTTGGACTCGATGATCTCAGAGGTCTTTTTCAACCTAATTGATCCTGTGATTCTGTGAACCCGCAGGAGGTGCATCCCTCCATCCTGGTGCCAAGTGCAGGAGAGCTCAGCAGCCCTGACTTGGCATCTGCTTTCAGCCACCAGCGCACGGCATCACCAGGCTGGGGAGGGGTTTTGGAGAGCCGGGGACCCTTGTGACCCCAGGGAGGGCTCTCCTGCCGCAGCCCTGACTGCCGTGGGTGCGTGCTTTGGTGCCGAGGTGGGTGCCGAGGTGGGTGCCGGCGCTGCTGCCCGGGCAGGGGCAGAGCGAGCCGTGGGGACACATCCCCCCGCTTTGTTCGAGGTGCGGGGTGGAACCAATGCTCGGGGCTTCAAAGCTCCCCCGTGTCACGCAGCCCCGAGCCGCCGTGCTGCAGCCTTTTTCACCAGCGATTAGACACGTAGGTAGGTAGATGAGCGGAAATGCTGGGCCGTGCCCCCCTCGCCCCCCCGCCATCCCCTTTGTGCTCCCTGCCACAACCCCGGCCAGGAGCAGCCCGGCCTTTTTGCCTGTATTATTCTCACCATCTCCCTGACAGGCGTAGTAATATATAGAGCTATCTCAAGCTGGGACTGTTTGAATGAGGAGAGATTGAAAAAAAAAATATTAAGAATGAGATTTGAAGTGTCTCACCGGAGCTTCATGCTAACAAACTGCTGCTTCAGGAGGGTGTGGGGATGGAGGAGCCAAAATTGCAGCCAGGGAGAGGGAGGCTGCCCGGGCTGCCCACAGGAGTAGGGAGAGCTGAGCTGCATCACTGTGTATGTGTTGTCATCACTTAATACACATTATCCAGGAGAGTGGAGTGTGTTAGTGATCAGATGGGACTCTCCTACTGCTGCATTTAAAATGGTTTTTTTTACTTTGACTCAGCAACTCTTCTGATGGGAGGATGAGCATCCCCCTTTAAGAGCTGAGATCTAGTTAAATATTTTCAGCATAAAAACCCCAGGCAATGTCTTTGTAGCCACAGCAATGATATTTCACTGTATCATATTCCCAGAAGAGTTATGTCCTGGATCACTATCACTGGTCACAGTCTAGCCATATTTAAAGGGGGGGAAAAAAGCAAATATTCTTTTTTTGTTTGTTTGTTTTAGTTAGACTTTTTTTCTTCATTTTGCTTGTGGGGATTCTCAATATATTTTCTTAAGAGTGTCTACTCTTACTGCTATGTAAAGATTGTCAGTCTGGAGCATTATAAAGAAAATGTATCTGAAACACTTGCTCAGTGGAGTCTCAGAGGCACTAGGCTGTCCAAAAGTGTTAATGCAGGCAAGCTGCTACTAAAGGAGCTTTTGCAGCTCCATCAGACGTATTAATTTTGAAGGGTGTTTCTTTGAGCATTAAGCCTTTCTCATGCTACATGCTGTTGGCACTCTTTTGTCTTACAAACCTTTTAAAATTTATCCCAGGACACTTCAAGTTGAGGCTTTCTCTTTTTTGGGGGGGGGGGGCGGCGGGTTTTTTGACGCTGCCTGTTTTCTGTCTTAACTCGGTAAACTAAGAATGGATGAAGGGCTGGGTGAGAATTTCAAACTCCCTGCAGGATAGTTTGGGAAAAGATGATATGGAAAGAGGAAAAACAAAAGCACATGTTGCCAAATGTATGCATATTTTACATTGCCGTTCTGTATGGTAAAAGGGGCTGTTTTGTGTGTATTTTCAAGACATAGAGGGATTAAAAGTATTCAAATACTTTGGCAACTCTGGCACACTCTTTTTTTTTCTGTTATAAAGCACTTGTTCTGTAACTGACTTGGACAGTTATTAACTAGTAGTGGCTTTACTAGTTATAATAAACAATTTTCATGGTTATCAAGGTGATGTTACTAGAAAATTCAAAATATATTACAAAGTAAGTTTCTTTGAAATGAAAGCAGAGGTGTATTGGGTAACTGCTGTTTAAATACGTGATTTTTAGGAAGATTAGGACTTGATCTGGAGCTGATGAAAGCAGATCTAGTGACCCTGCAGCCAGGGATGCCCATGGCACTGCACCTGCTTATGGTTGGGCAGGGAATCTGTCCTTTGGCTCAAACTCATGTCCATTCACAACCCACATTCAGCACATCCCTCTGAGGATGTGAACATCCATGCAAACCCCCCTGGCCTGCTTGTCCTTGTGAGTGATTATAAGTCCCCAGTGGAGGACACTGGAGTCAGCTGGAGCTGCTGATTTTGTGGAGCTTTAGATCCAACCCCTGGACCAATGCAAATATTTCTGGTTCACACCATCATGAGTCCTGAATGTATTTTCTGGTTCTGCCACCAGCAACAGCAAATATCACAGATATATACAGGTACATATTCAACAAAAGAAAGAAAACTGGTTTCCTATGGTTGTACTTGATAAATGAGTTATGTTATGATAATTCATATTGGTGATGGCTTTACACTGAAAGAGGGACGGTTTAGATTGGATATCAGAAAGAAATTATTAACTATGAGGGTGATGAGGCCCTGGCACAGGCTGCCCAGAGAAGCTGTGGCTGCCCCATCCCTAGAAGTGTCCAAGGCCAGGCTGGATGGGGCTTGTGGAAACCTGGTCTAGTGGAAGTTGTCCCTGCCCATGGCAGGGGATTGGAATGAGATGATCCTTAAGGTCCCTTCCAGCCCAACCCATTCTATGAGTCTGTGATATTGCCAGTCTTTGAGGTTTGTTGGGGTTATCATAAAGTTCTGGGCCATATATTAGAATCTCCACTTTTGGGGTCAAAAACATGATTTGGAGAAGCAAAAAGTCAGAAACTTTTTAAATAATTATCTACGTTCTTCAGAAAGAGCTGTGTGATTTCTAAGCTTAGTTTATCAATCAGGAGATGGGAAATTAACGTTCCCAAGACCTGAACTCCCCAGCCTCCCTAGTGTCTCATGCACATCAGGCCGTGGCTGCTGCAGATGGATGGAGACAGAGGCTTCTTCCACGGGTTGTTCTCTTAGAGGGAAAATCTCAGCCTCCAGTGTGGTGGTTGGTGTCTGAGAGAACCTGGAGGAGCTGACATGGAAAGGCTGCCTGTTCAGTGTCTGCTCTATAAATAGTGCTGTTAAATCTGACTTTTAAAAGCACTGAAAAGTCCTGTGAGACGAGACACGCAGCCAGGAAGCACTTATGGCTGGGGTGTGTCTGCCTACCAAGGTGAAATGCTGAAGCATCTGCTCCTCAGCTGCTCTGAGGGTGCTGTAAAGCCCAGAGAAATCACAAAACCCCCCATCCCTGTAACAGGACCTCTCTTGCCTGTCTGCTGCCAGGGTGGTGGGACACTCGGGATGGCTGGCAGGCACCCACTCACATCTGGGCTGTATCTTCAGCATTCAGGTTCTGGCCCCCCAGAAGTTGGTGTATCCACACTAATCAGCAACACCTTGGTTTAATATACACTGAAACAGGTTTTCCATGCTTTGTATTTAAAGTGCAATATGGAGAACATATTAATGTTCTTGAGCAAAGTCTATTTGGGAAGGAAAATGCCAACCAAGTGTGACCGAATCCACGTGAAAAGGAAGTAACTCCTTTTTTTCCATCTCAGCAGAGCTGTCCCAAGGCCAACATGGTGAGGAGCATTGAAGGAATTAAAGCAAATCTAAAATATTCAAGTTCACTAATTAAAAACATTATTACATCTCTCTGGTGGTAAAATAGCAAGCAGCAATTTCTGCTCCTTTCTTCAGAGGCCCTGTGTTACCTTGAAGGGATTGAGAGGACTAGAAGGGACTAGAGGACTAGACAAGGAATGCAGAGAACTTCAGATAGAAGTGTGTGACCGAGTTATCAATTTAAGTAAATATAAAAACATCAGTAGTGCATAAAAGTCAGATTTTAACTAGAGACAGCCATGCCTGTTTGGAGTTAGCAGTTTGCTTTCCAGCTTCTTTACACCTTGGTTTTCTCAGACTTGTGTTTTGAGTATTTAGAGCTGCAGTCCTCTGTTGGTTCTTTAGGAAACACCCCTGCATCAGGTGGCAAAAGATATTAGAGGGAGAGAGATGGACTCGCTGATCTTCATGCCATCCCCTTTCAAATGGGGAAATTTAGGAGTTTCTTCTGAGGGAAAATGCTCACAGATGGAATGATTGTTAATATACCATTTTCTGAGGGTAAACAGTTTCTTGTTGTTCACCTGGAATTCTCCTTTATCTCACTGTTTTGCTTCTCTTTCCCCCCTGGGGAGCATACATGGTTTCAGTGTTTATCATCTCTGAACTGAGATCCTGAGGGGTTGTTGCAGGCAGGTTTTGCTGCAAAGAGCCCGAGGGGATGAGCGTGGGCTGTGGGTGCTGGAGCAGTGCTGTCCCCAACAGCTGAGCTTCTTGGGAGCAGCAGCCAGAGGTGCTGAGGCTCTGGGTTTGGGTGTCCCTGTGGGGAGAGGGACTGGAGAGGGAAGAACTGCCTCCTCAGGGAGCACCGCAATGGGGAGAACTTGAGGCTGTCTCCAAGCCCCCTCACCAGCTCATGCCGGGGGACACGGTGCCTTGTGATGTCCCACTGCAGCTCTGCAGAGGGGCAGCTGTGGGGACAAGGTTTCTCAGGGTTACAGCTCAGCAGAGCTGTCCCAAGGGCAGCATGGTGAGCAGCATTGCTGCTGGAACACCTTGGGACACACAGACACAGCCTGTGGTGGCTTTGGTTGCCACCACATGGTGTTGTCACCTCCTGACCCATCTTTGGTGCAGCTCAGCAGAAAGAAGGGATGAGCCTGGGCTGCTCCCAGCCCTGTTGCCAGCTTCTGCCTGGGAGGTGGCTGTTTCTGTGCTTGCAGGGTCTCATAAACTGAGGGGGCAAAGCCATTTCTTTCCTCTCCATTCCTGTGCTGCTTCCTGAGGCCCATTTCTCCAGCAGTCAGCTCCTCCTGCCCCCCTCTTTCCCTGCTTTCTGGCAACCGTGTGGCTTTAAAGTGGCCAGAAAAAAGCAGTCCCCAGATAACTATTTGGTATAAGCAAACCATGCGGCTTTAATGGAATTACCTCAGCCCTGCTAGTAAATAATTTATAGGAGGCAGTAAATAAAATATGTTTCTGTGTTCCTAAAAAAAAGTTGTCAGGCAGCAATGCCCACTGGGGGGGAGTTAACCCAGAACTTGCCCCACCACAGAGATCCTGGCCAGGAATGGGACCTGGTGGGCAGAGCATCCAAGCACAGAACTGTGGGGAGGGGGGGTTCAGAAAATCTGTGCTGTGGGAAGGGGTCTGGGAGTCCGTTTGGTGAGCCTGTGTGCGTCTGTCTGTCTGTCTGTCCATCCAGTGGGGCATTTCCGAGGTTGCCTCCTGGTAGCCTTGACCGTGAAACCCGAGCCCGCACCGCTTGACCTGAATTTCCGAGGCACCCGCTGCAGCCCCGCAGTGTCACCGAGCCCCGATTGAAACCCGACCTCTGTCACTAATGGCATTAACGGGAGCTGCGGGGCCAAGGCAGGCGGCAGCCTGGGGGTGCCAGGAGGACCTGGGGAGAGATGCTCGGAGGGAGATACAGGATGCTGGAGGGGCGAGGATGAAGGATACTCAGAGGGGGATGGATGGAGGGGTGCAGCGTGGGGATTGTGGGATGCAAAGAGGGAAGGATGAAGGGTGTCTGGATGGAGAGGTGCCCGAGGGGTGCATCAGGGTGATGTGGGATGCCTGGGTTTGAGGATGAAGGGTGCCCAGAGAAGGCTAGATGAAGGGAAGTCTGGAGGGGTGCAACAGGAGGATGGGT